>NC_068368.1:34197666-34242666 GCF_020536995.1 Dreissena polymorpha | reverse complement strand
TGTGCAATACTGTTTTGTTTTCTGATTTAATTTCCGTGAATAATATCCGTGCAGAACGTTTCGTTCGAAGATGGTTATTCTTACATTTAAGCCTGTATCCGATGTTTTTCCTTGCAACCCATTAGCTTGCATAACTGTGATCACAAAACCAATAATATCCAGTATAACTGTAACGAAAGCGAAACCTTGGTTTGCCGTTTTAAATGCGAATAAGTCTTTTTTGTACACACCGATCAATACAATAAAAACATGAATTATCTTGCATAAATAATTATTGACCATACGTTCAGTAAATAAAAATATGGCGAAGATGGTAAATCCTCATTTCATTAAATCATGTTTTCTATTATTGCACTTTTTACAGCACCTTTTGCATATTATTTCACCCTTCATGTAGGATGGGAGAGGTGTAAGAAGAGTCTTTTAAAGACTAATAATCGATCGGCAAGTATTGTTGTATAAGACAAATTATTTCGTACGTCTTTTGAAGTAGAGAAAGTAGGTATAAATCAGGTCCGTGTATTTACCGTCGTTTCATTTTTCGTTTTGCATTCGACAAAATCAATAATGAAAATCAACGCATATAATGTCACATTTCGATTTTCTTATAACCAAACTCAAAAACAAAAAAAATGGAAACCAATGTCTTCTTTATATCGTTTTTCGTTGTACTAAATACAACAAACACGAAACTTGTTTCCCTATTGATATTTCGTTTCAATCTTCATATAAAAAAATAAATGTTTGAAACCTGAAATACAATGTGTAGTCACGTTTATCGTGCTTGTTTGATAAAACGGTAAACGAAAAACGAGTTGCGCTGAGGTGATTCATCGAAGAGGTAACGTTTTGGTGACTTTTTGTGTGTATTTCTTTCCCTTACGTACGAATAAATCAATAATATTTGTGAGAATGGTTTCTTGCGTGTTTTTTCCGGGTGGAAAAGCGTGGAAGACGTAGATATTTTTAGTTGGAAGTTTTTTCCAGATATTGTATTTTCCAAAATTTGACATGATCATAATCTTGACATCTAAATGTTTACCAACGAACCCGTATTATATGTTGATCCTGCTGAATACATCGGGCTATAATAAGCCACTTAGGAAACGTATTGTTCTTTGACCGGGGTGCTTTGTAAATGCAGTACTTATGTTACAGAAAGCATGTTGGAGTCCTTTTATCAGAGGCAGGTCCTTACATTTTAAGAGCTGTAATTCCGCAACCCATGAATCCCGTATTCCTATTATATGTTTTACCCCATAAATCCACATGACGCTTTTAGAAGAAAAATTAAATAATCGGCTGCGGTCCACACAATGATCGCAATATTTTATTTTTTAACGACGCTTTACATAATAGAATATTCAAGTTGTATTAGTACTGCCAATATTGAAAGAAATAACTTGCCAAAAGAATAATAAATATATATTTTTAAGCTTATGAAATGGTAAAGTGCAAAGTGTCAAATAAATAATATCCATTAAGTTCGATTAAGAACAAATACATTTTATTTTTTATATTTGCGCTTAAAGAAATTAAAATTAAAATATATAAATAAATGCGCCTATTAAATATATACTTAAACAACAAGTGTAATATTCCGTAAAGGGCGCTCTAGATTAACTCAATACTAAAAATTGTTATCATTCAATGATATTATAATGCCGCTTATATGATTTAACTTTATAAACATTACGTTACATAAGGAAGAAAAATGTATAGTTACTTGAACGCGTTGAAATGTTCCGTTGTAGACCCTGGTTGTCTAAAAAAAATGACAGCTCGAATATGATTAAAGATTAGCTTATACATCGGTAGGTATACTTGTATGATTTGCTGAGTCAAGGATATACACGAGTCTCAGAGTTTATTTCATTGATAAGTTTCTCAATATTTGTAAAATATACTTTCGTTAAACAAAGGGCGTGTCACGACACAATAGTACGAGGTAATTGAGCATGCCCGGGCTATGCAGAGGCAACTTAGCCAGCTGACTTCTGTGATATAGGTGAAGGCCGTGAGCCGTGAAGAGGAAAGAGCCATTAAGAACACGTTTGCTTGCACGATCTGTTTAAGTTCATTAATTAGTCGAAATGTGTTCTATTTTACTCCTTTTATACACACCCTGTTCATTTTAACAGTCATTAGAAAAGTAAAATCTGTTTTTAGTTTAGTCATGTAAATAAATTTTATGGATATTGCATCAATTCGATCTGAATGTCTTGCCACAACAGGAGAATACAACAAGACTAAACATTTTTGGGGGGCCATGATTTGTCAAGCCAGTTTTCGAAATCATCATGCTTCACTTAAACTGACTGCTGGTTCTCTGTTTTAAAATTATATATATTTTTTTCGAATGACGATGATTTCCCCCCACTTCTGCATTTAATTTATTTAAGTCTTAATTTGCAAAAATTCCGTACCCTTTGAATTGTATTGCTTGACTCAGAAGGTCAATACTTATCTATCTTTGAAGTAATTTGATCATGACTGGGCCTATTTTAACCGTGATTTACTTTGCAAAAAATTGTAAATTATCATACGTTAAATCTTGAAGTGACGTATCAACACAATTATGAAATGACACTGAGTAAAAACACTAAACATTTATGCCAGTTGTCAAATGTGTTTGTTTACGTGGTCAAACAAAAGACATAGGCCAAACGACAATCAACTTATTACTGTGTATTGTCTTGGGTAGTTTCACTTTTATCTCTTCCGTTAAGCTTTTCGCACGTTTGTATTTATATATGATGTACACAATTTTACATATGAAGCCACAACAGTCCACTACAACCGTTACAAAGGCAACTATATGTCACTGCGTTGAAACTAAAGACAAGTCACACTTAATGTCAATAATTCGATTGCTTTATTAACTTAAAGAGAAAACCTACGCTGAAACAAGGTTTATTTTCTTGTGCAATTATTATTGAAATTCATGTTATACATTAAATCAAATCCAATTGATTTGAAGCCAAAGCAGACGATGTACATTGGTATCATAATATAATGATACTAATTATCCTTTTTATTATGCCTATGTAATTGTGTGTAAATCTTAACTCTATGAAGGATTTTTGTTTTTTAAACTATAAGATTTTGGTTTCTTCTCGCACGTATGAATTTATATATGATGTACACAATTTTACATATGAAGCCACAACAGTCCACTACAACCGTCACAAAGGCAACTATGTGTCTCTGCGTTCGAAATGAAAACAAGACCAACTTAAACAAAGACCACATCGCAATGACCACAGCGATATCGCTTACAATAATAGAAATGTTACAAAACGTATTTATATATTGCTTGCAGCATTTGGTACAGCACATGTTAGGACACGCACATTTCAGGAATACCTCAACGCAACAGGAGAGTAGTAACAGCGGTACCACCAAAACATAAATAATTCCAAATACGATAAACTGAGTGATAGAAACTGCGTTTTCACAGCCCAGGTCTTGTTTACACGAAAACACGTTTTCAAGGCACTTCGCTGTCAGAACTGCTAGGAAAAAGACGAATCTCCATTTCATTCCATTCTTATAACAGTTACTGTCCCTGCTGCCGCCGAATTTATCGTACAAAAAATCTATAACAAACAGAATCATCCATCATCCATCCTCGTAATTGCACACAATATGTTTGCAAAAAACAAAACGAAAACACATGCAACAACACTTTACAGATATAATAAAATATAAAAGAACACAGAAAATAAGAGGAATACAATTGTTACACCGTCGAACGTATTGGAATTGCTTTGGTACAAATATACCGAAATCGAAACCATTAACATGCAACAGTGTGTATTTTTAACTAACATGGTGCATGATTAGCACTGTTTAACGTTTTTCGCAGATTTCGTTTCAGAACGTGCGCATTATTGAAACATGAGAAAAAATTTGCTTTGTATTGCGCGTCTTGGTGTTATTGTTTCAATGGTTAAACTAACAAGCTACAATGCACATTGTAGAAAAATCAATTGATTAGTTTTAACAATATGACATACAATTAGGATTCAGTTGCGCTGAAATGTATGTTTTCGAAAAATTTGCTGAAATAATCTGTTCTATATAACGTGTATTAGCTAACCGAAAAAAAAAATTGTATGCATATATAATTGCAAAAAAAATGGACTATAACAATTTGGCAAAATGTAAATTTTAAAAATGAACACAATTTTGAAGAATAATGTATTATTTATATTCAAACAAGCAAATAATCAATTCTGGTCTAAGCAAATATTTAAAATGTATGTGTGCTTATTGATATCACATGTTAGGGTCGGTAAACTAATAACGCGTTTGAGGCAAACGCTTTTTATTGAAAATTCAGCACAAATGGTTTTAACCGACATAGCGTTTAAGCTCACAACTTAATTCAAAACCTTACGAGTTGAAGTGGGAGCGTGTGAACGTTTGCTTATATAGGTCCCGGACTCAAAGACCAGGGCTGTCTCTAATATTTGTTTCCATACTATTATAAGTATTTCAAATATTCAAAATAGTTCAGTATAAATAGTTAATGCATTTTATGACAGTTAATAAACACGAAAGTAAGTAAACAAGTAATTTAGAACAAAGTAAAGTATACGTGACCTGTTGTTTGCATGAATCAACAACACGTTCATAATGCGGAATATTTGTGGAGTGACGATTTCAGTTGAAAACAAAATTATTGTTTCGAATAAATTTATCTTCAGTTTATGTAGATTTTAACGTGCAACAACACTTACCATTTAACTTGAAACATTCGGGTCAACACATATTTTTTCATAAAACCTGCAACAATACAAGCTCAAGATTTTGAAACAATATCACTAAGAAATAAAGAATAGATATCGAAACGTCCGTATGCGTCAGTATTCGCAGAATTGTGTTTCCACTTATTGTACACCTTATTTTACAATAATCAATATAACATTGTCAGGCGTAAATGAAGCATTGTTTACGTGTCAAAAGCCTTTCCAAAAGTTCAATTCAGCTGGATTTTAACGGTCGTTCTACTGATAAATACTCTTTGTTGATATATGTGTCATTAGTACTTTCTATATAATATACATTCAAGCATATTATGAAAAATTATTCTTTTTTTAACATTTTAACAAGTAACAACTTGTAACATGTAACAACATACCACCGTTAAACTGTCCCGTTCACGATTTGTTTTGTGTGAGTTGGCATTTTGACAACTTACCACCGTTAAATTTCACCGTGTTCGATTTGTTTGTGTGCGTGGACGACTTGTCACCGTTAACCTGTTTCGTGCACAGTTTTCGTGTGTGAGTGTCAGCAATGCGAAAACCTACCAGTGTTAAACTGCCATCTTTATCAGTTTTATACGATAACAATTGTTTCACGCTGAGCACGCGGTAAACATCGTGAACAGGTCAGTTTAACAGTGGTATGTTGTCGCAAGGGACAGTTTGACGTTGGTAAGTTGTCGAAATGAGGAGAAATCTTAGTACAGCACAACGAGAAAAAAGCGCGTTACATCGTTTGTAAATTTAAATTAAATAATACAAGATTCCATAATACAGTTTTTATATGGAGGGGCTTATGCGAGAATTGAGAAAGACCTACTTTGAGATTTAAGAAAAGAAAACTTTAGAGGACATAAGAAAACACAGACTTATAGGTTGCACAAATTATTTTTTTCTATTTTACGAATATCGTTCCAATTAAGAAATATTCAGTATTCATGGCTGGTTTATACGGCGCAAGAATCACTTTACATAACATTATTTTAGTCTGAAGTCTATCAAACAAATCCGAATATGAGTTCAGTGGAGGTTTTTTTACCAATGCGAATCCTATCTTTTGAACCGATTAGCTCAAAAGTCATAACCGACTTGTTACTGATTCATTAAATCCGATATGTTCACGATTTGTAACTGATTGGTACACCGATTCGTGTACTATTTGTTTTCAATTCATAAGCTCATATGCATATCATTTAAATCGTTAGCAGAACGTAAAGAAATCGCACAAATTGTTCACCATCGATTGCAACAATCCATTCATTTTTTTGTTGTATCTACCAGTATAGAAGATTTCTTATGTAAGATAACAGGTATGATAGTAACTATAACAGCCATTACTTAATCGAATATCTTAAAATTTGCTTATTGACTCGTAAATATACTATAAACTATTTAACATTAATGATCTTCCATTGTAACACAAATTAACATGTTAAAATGTAAAAAAAAAAAAAAATTCATAACATGCTTACATGTATATCATATAGCAAGTACAAATGACACATATATCAACAAATAGTATTTATCAGTAGAACGACCGTTACAATCCAGCTGATTTGATTTTTTTGGAAAGGCTTTTGATACGTAAACAATGCTACGTTAACCCATGCCAATGTAATATTGATTATTGTAAAATAAGGTGTACAGTAAGTTGAAACACAATTCTACGAATACTGACGCATAAGGACATTTCTATATTTATTCTTTATTTTCTAGTGGCATTGTTTCAAATTGTTGAGCATTTTATTGTTGCAGGTTTAATGATAAGTTATTTGTTGACCCGAAAGTTTCAAGTTAAATGGTAAGTGTTGTTAAAATCTGCATTTACTGAATATAAAGCATTTGAAACAATAATTTTATTTTCAACTGAAATCATCGCTCAACAAATATTCCGCATTATAAACGTTTTGTTGATTTATGCAAACAACAGGTCACGTATACTCTACTTTGTTCCAAACCGTGAATTAGTATTGAATGATTGTTTCCAAATTATGTTTTGAAGTACTTGTTCACTTGCTTTCGTGTTTATTAACTGTCATTAAATGAATTAACTATTTAAACAAAACTATTCTGAATATTTGAAATACTTATAATAGTATTGGAAAAAAATTAAGTGACAGCCCACGAGTTTGAGTCCGGGACCTATAGAAGCAAAAGCTCACTTCAACTCGTAAGCTTTTGAATTAAGTTGTGAGCTTAAGCGCTATGTCGGTATAAACCATTTGTGCTGAATGTGCAATAAAATATCGTTTGCTACAAACGAGTTATTAGTTTTCATACCCTAACATATGATTATCAATAAAAAACACATATATTTTAAATATTTGTTTAGACCAGAATTGATTATTTGCTTGTTTGAATATACACTTGTAAATAATACATTATTCTTCTAAATTGTGTCCATTTTGAAAATTGTCATTTTGCCAAATTGTTATATAGTCCCTTTAATTTGAAAATATATAAGCATACAATTTTATTTCAGAGTTTTTATGTCGGTTAGCAAATACACGTTATATAGAAAATATTATTTCAGCATTTTTTTCGAAAACTAAGTACATTTCTGTGCGACTGAGTCATTAATGTGTGTCATTTTGTTAAACTAATCAATTTATTTTTCTGCAATGTGCATTGTAGCATGTTCTTTTAAACACTGAAGCAATAACGCCGAGACGCGAAATACAAAGCAAATGTGTTCTCCTGTTTCAATAATGCACACGTTCTGAAACAAAATCTTACAATAACGTTTTACAGTGCTAATCATACACTATGTTAGTTAAGAATGGACTCTGCTTCATTTGCTTTGTTTCGGTTGCGGTATATTTGTAACAACGCAAATACATTACGTTTGACGAATAAACCATTGCATTCGGCTTTTTTTTCTTGGGTCTTTTATACTTTATTATATTTGACAATTTGATCAGTGTTGTTGCATGTATTATTCGTTGTGTAAACATTGTTGTACACTTACCAGGATGGATGATCATGCAGATTGGATTCTGTTTGTGATAGATTTTTTGTGCGATAAATTCGGCGGCAGAAAGGACAGTAATTGTTATAAGAATAGAGTGAAATGGAGATTTGTCGTTTTCCTAGCAGTTCTGACAGCGGAGTTCCTCGCCAATGTGTTTTCGTGTAAACAATACCAGGACTGTAAAAACACAGTTGCTAACACTCAATTTATCGTTTTTGGAATTATTTATGTTTTGGTGGTACCGCTGTTACTACTCTCCTGTTGCGTTGAGGTATTCCTGAAATGTGCGTGTCCTAACATGTGCTGTACCAATTGCTGCAAGCAATATATAAATACGTTTTGTAACATTTCTATTATTGTAAGCGATATCGCTGTGGTCCTTGCGATGTGTTCTTTGTTTAAGTTGGACTTGTTTTCATTTCGAACGCAGAGACACATAGTTGCCTTTGTGACGGTTGTAGTGGACTGTTGTGGCTTCATAAGTAAAATTGTGTTAATCATATACAAATACAAATGTGCGAGAAGCTAAACGGAAGGAAATAAAAGTGAAACTACCCAAGAAAATACACAGTTATAAGTTGATTGTCGTTTGGTCAATGTGTTTTGTTTTGAATACGTGAACAAGCATATTTGACAACTGGCATACATGATTAGTTTTATTTCATAATTGTGTTGACATGACACTTAACTAGTTAACTTTTGATAATTGGCAGATGTTGACAAAGTAAAGCACGGTGAAAACAGGACATTCATAATCAAAGTACAACACAGATAGACTAATAATGACCTTCGAAGGAAAGCACAACAATTCATAGGGTTCGGAATTTTCGCATAAAATAAATAAATTAAATGCAGAAGATTGGAAAGGTCATCGACATTTTCATAAAAAAAGATATTCATATGTGCAAGACTGATCGCGATGAAGTAATTGTTTGTTAGCAGTCTTATTGTTCTTTAACGAGATAGACTGTTTATATCTTGTTCGAATTAATTGGCAGATAATATAATCAAAAAAGTGTGAACATACTGACGTGATTTTATGGTAACGTGAAATGATATGCAAAAAGTGATGTAAAAAGTGCAATAATAGAAAACATGTATTATTGAAATTGAGATTTGTCATCCTCGCTTTATTTACTTACTGAACATATGGTAAATAATTATTTATTTACTTATTTTTTATTTACTTTATACTTTATTCTATATCTATATACTTTATTTATTTACAAGTATAATTTCATAACTTCTCTTTCATTGCTTTTTAAGTTGTTGAATTTATATCAATTAACATGTTTCAGTTTTATTATTTAACCTGGACTATGCGTTATTTTTAATCATTGACATGTTTATGTCGGATGTACTTGTACAGTTATTTCGTTGCTTTGGCCCGGATGCTCAAAACTTTATCGACCATATAAGACCGTTAAATTAAGACATTATGAAAGCAAATACTTGAAACATTAACAAAATGTGTGTGTAAGCAACATGACAAGTAAACCTGGTATACATTTTGATAATCCATATCTTAATTGACCGTAAAACCGTAACCGAAACCCCGCCTTGTATTTTATATACTATAGGTCGCTGTCCAATGGAAATACTTCAATGCGCGATATTATAACATCAGTTTTTATGAAAGAAAAAGGGTTCTATTTCAGTGAAAACTATTTTGTTTGTAAGAAACATATTGAATCATGTTTATGTTCGAAAATGTTTATGTTTATGTTGAAAATTAAAAACATGCATATACTTATGTACACAAGAGTAACTACTCGCTTCACTTCTCAGACATCACACACAGCATGTGTGGCTGTCGGACGGTCTGTCTTTCTGTCTGTCTTCCCGCCTTCTTGCCTGCCTGCCCGCCTTCCTGCCTGCCTGTCTAGGCCTGCCTGCCTGCCTAGGCCTGCCTGCCTGCCTGCCTGCCTAGGCCTGCCTGTCTGTCTGTCTGTTTGTCTGTCTGTCTGTCTGTCTGTCTGTCTGTCTGTCTGTCTGTCTGTCTGTCTGTCTGTCTGTCTGTCTTTCTGTCTGTCTGTCTGTCTGTCTGTCTGTCTGTCTGTCTGTCTGTCTGTCTGTCTGTCTGTCTGTCTGTCTGTCTGTCTGTCTGTCTGTCTGTCTGTTGCCTCAGAAAAAACTGACTTATTTATTTAGTAAACTATTTATGTGTTTTAGATTGTTTGATTCTGGAAAAATACATTGTCAAAAAATGTGTGTACAAAGACAGCATTAATCCTAACAACATTTATGTGCCGGTAGTTTTTGGTTTGGGCGCTTCACTGCTAGTCACGATCATTCTAAGGTCTAAAGAAAACACTTTTTCTCAAGATAGAATACTAGGTAATACGTTATATCAATATAAAAATATTTCTCAACCCTGTGTTCAATACTGAAACATATGTGTACGCGTACCCGAATGTCATACTCATATTGGCTCGTCCAATATTTTGTATCAGCTGTGGCTTGTTTTGTTGTTGATGTTGTTTTGTTGTTTCTGTTGTCGTTTTCTACAGAATTGCAGTCATATCACGGCGGTTAACTAACTCAAACGTTTCCAAATGAGGTCGCCCTGGTGTAATGGATATGGTGTCCGCCTAGCGACCGGGTGGTCACGGATTCGATCCCCATAGTGAGAGCGTTCTTTAGATCTCCCCCAAAGACACCAAGTACTGGTTCTAGGCCAAGGAAACGGACGCGAGAGCGTTTATATAAGTCTTGGCTTTCGATGCAATCGAGCTAACATAAATAGGTTTAAACTAAACATTTCCTGGGCTACCTGATTTTTACCAGTACTCTATTCACATAATTATGCCATTAACTTACAAATGCTGCAATAAGAGGTTGTGTGAAAAATGCCGTAGAAATGATGTCGTGACCAATCGCCACTCAAATAATGTGTGCCGTTTCGGGGCGGGGATCAAACCCTTTCATTTGTAGAGCAACGCTCCGCCAATTGTGTAATGAGCTAGTTGTATTCGTTCAAGTATATCATTGTACTATCCACAATGATGTTTAATGACGTAAAGATTATGTCCGATTAATATAGGGGTCAAATATTACGGCATGCCAAGCAACTCAGGAAACAAGCAAACCCTATATACGTAAATGATCATCTGACGAAATTAAATGCACAGGTGTTTGCTTGCGTGCGAAAGAAACAAGCAGACATCGTATCATCAGCGTGGACTAGAGACGGCGTAATTTACTACAGTGATGTTATCGAATTGGTCCATAAAGTGACGCAGGACCAATACAAATATTGGATGGACCTACCTTGGCCTAATTAATCTTCACTTGACATAACGGTTGAAACAGCTATAAATATGTACAGTATAGATCAACGAAATACATATCTGAAAACCCCAATAAAACACATGAAATGCACGAAGATATTTGCTGATACTAGTGTTTATACATTGTGCTTTTTAAACAATGATAAAATAATAACGCGAACACAACCACTAGGGGCTGACGATGTCAAAGCGTAGTTCGTTTCGCTACGACGACGGGTGTATGTTTTACTACGAAAACATTGTGTAAATACAATACTTAATCAGGCGAGTTTCATCTTTTCTGGTGTGTATGGATTAGAGAACGGAACATCCAGTAATGGTAGGTACTTATTTTCAATAACAAACTAATAACATATGCGCGAAGTTGCAATCTTTAAGTTTATTTTGAGCTAAAATCGAAATATTTTGATTTGAAGCAATGCATAAGGTGGTTATTGTGTTAAAATAGCCAATTACGGTAACTTAAATTAAAAAAAACTACATGTTACTTTGATTCAGTGTACATAACACATTTAAAAGTACAAAACAGGTTACAAACATGTATTTTAATTATTTAAATGCTTTGTTTTGAAGGAAATTACAAGTCGCTTTATGTATAGGTTTCGCACAGACTATGTATTGGTTGCGCAACGAAGTACAAATATAATGTATAGGTTGCTCAACGAAGTTTCTGTATCCATTTCAGGACATATCACATGCAGTTTGCAGTCACTGCAGACTGCCATTTCGCAGTGCAAAAGATGCCGTGCTTAACTGTGCGCATGAACATCCAAATGAAAAGGATGAACCCGGTGAAAGCCGGCAGAGTCCCGGCAGAGCCCCGGTATACCGTCACTACGCCGGCACTCACCGGGGCTATACCGGCATCAGACCCCGGCAGAGCTGCGGCAACGCCCCGGTTTAACCGGGGACAAACGGGGCACCAACGGGAAAGTATTCAAATGTTTAACACCTCCGGCTTGGCACTGGAAACAACCGGGACTTCACCGGGAACAACCGGGACTGCACCGTCAGAGCACCGGTTTACTTATGTAACGTAGCTATAAAGGGACTCTGCCGGCATTCACCGGGGCTCCACATGGGCGTTGCCGAAGCTCTACCGGGGTGTGTTTGGACCCCGGTGGAGCTAAGGTGCCGTCCCGGTTGTTCCCGGTGCAGTCCCGGTTGTTCCCGGTGCCACGCCGGTCGTTGCCGGTCCTACTCGGTGACTCCCGGTTCATGCCGGAGGTAATCATTTTAATACTTTCCCGGTTGAGCCCCGGTTGTCCCCGGTCGTCCACGGTTCATCCCGGTGGAGCACTGTTCATCCCGGTAGGGCCCCAGTTCATCCCGGTAGATGCCTGATCACGCACTGGGGCTCCGCCGGCATCATAGTGAGACTGTGCCTCAATCGCATTGTAACACGAGATAAATTTACCGGCCGTCATGTACGCAGTAAACAATAACCTGTGACAGAAACCCACTGCCACACCTTTACAACAATATATTGATAAGGCAATTGCGGATTTGTGCCATTGGGGTCCTACTTTCCACAACTTACGGCTGTTACAGGTGTGGATTTTACAGGTAAAATCATGTACACGAATATAAAATTCATCTCAAAATAAGTTGACGATTACTGATTTTCAAGAAAATCGCTTTGATATATACAATGTAAAAATAAAAATCCGTATGAGATAAATAATGATCGAAGTTGGGACATGGGATATACTTTGACATAAGCAGAGTTTCGAGATAAGCGAGTTGGGGATAACGAGAATGTTATTTGATAAAGAGTACCTTATGTTGAAAACCTATCGTCGGTCTCTATCAAAATGAACGTATAAGGGATTGTCACAAGGTAAAGATGCGTCATTTTTATTGAGGCCGACGACATTAGGTTCTCGACTCTCAACTGTCATCTTATATATGGATTTAATCATTTCCTTTGGCCTAGTCGTAAATTTAATTATATCACAATACTGTGCATTACCATGTCGACTGTGCGCTTCGGATCTTGTTGTGCCGTTGTTACTACCTCTTCCTCAAAAGAAACATCCAGCCACTCCATGACTCTGTATTAAAAAAAACTTTTCTTTATTTTGCCTTTGAGAGATAACCAATACGTCTTCTGTGAGAAACGCAAACACGCTAAAGCGTTGTAGTAGCGAGGCATATACGTATACTGTCATACGAGACATGATCATGCCTAATAATAATATTTAGCCTTTATTTCTGATAACCGGGTCACCATACACATTTCTAAACACACCAGTGACTTAACGATATATCAATATGGAAATTGTAAAATTGTGTCAATTAAACACAGTTGTAAACCTTAATTGCATTTTTTAAAGTAAAACTTGACTTCGGTTTGATAAATGAGCGGTATATTTCATGTTTAACCGCATAAACCAGACACATCTTGGATTATAATTTGATGTAACAGATCTATGAAATGTCATTGTGCTTAAATTCAGAGTTTTATAAGAAAAGCATAATCTTAGCTGTCTTAATCACAATTTTCGACTAATCCGTTCTCGATGTCATGTAAATTTAAACAATGTTTTCGTAGTAAAACATATACCCGACGTCGTAGCGAAACGGACTACGCTTTGACCTCGTCAGCCCCCAGTGACAACCACACACTTGAAACTTAGGAAATCCAAGTGAAGCTTTTTTTTAAATTATGATTTTACCAAAGTATGTAATATAAGGCGTAGATAGTAGCATTATTATCATAAACATTCACATGCAAGTTCGAAAAAGCGTAATTTTTCTTCTATTAAGTATATGTATTATATATGTATATCGAATTGATCTAGTGCGCACATTCCCTAGACGTATTACTATTTGTATACAGAATTACGCAAATACATCATGGTTAAATAGAGCATTCAGTATAAAGTAGAGCTCCCACCAGCTTAAATTCACATGTTTTTCAAATAAAAATCAAACCATTGCCTATGTTTCTAATTTTAAGCTTTTTCTGTTTTATAGAATCTACCGATTGTTGATCTATCTAGTTTCTATAGATAGATCGACACATTATCGGGAATCAAAAGATACTTGTAGTGTTATCATATAAAGTAAGTATCGCGTCTTTTCATAAATGTACACAAATTGAATCAAATGCGAGAGTGCATACTTAACCCGATGGCTGACCTAATTAATTTCGCTTTTGTTAAATTAGGCCAACCTTAAAGCGGGAAAAATAGTATGCATGACATCCACTTGCGATGACCTATGTGTTTTTTAAAGTTAGTGTTTTTAAGCTTTATTGAACATAGAGCATAGCAATACCTTGACATATATTAACACTAACCGTTGATGTAAACTAGATGTTGAACATACCCTAATCAGCTAATAAACGCATATTACGAAAAAATAGTATCGTAACGATACAGCAAAACACTAAATGTTTGAAATAAAAATAATATTATATGTGATGTGTTATGCACATGGAAAGAAAGTTCTGTGTATGAATCTTTTACAAACAACATTTGAAGATGTAGATTTTGTTTAACCTTTTGTTTTGTTGACATGATATCTTTTGTGATTTTGTCAAGCAAACATGCGCCTTTGGAAATAGTGCATTGCGTATCAAATGGTTATTGCTTTTGCACGATAAAATTAATTGATTGTGTTTACTGGTAAAAAGCACGATCTTTTTGAAATTGTAGCTTCATAAGAGTGTATCTACTATCTTCGTGAACTAACAAACTACCGATCTTAATGCCTTAAAAGATTTATACATATAATGTGATTATATGTAAATAGTATGATAAACAAAACGATATTTTGATTTGTTGTTCGCCTGTGTGAAACGGTCATTGTACAGAAAATATAGCGGTATTTGTAAACTAACGTACCACATAATAAGAGTAAGTTGTATTAGTTAAATACCAAACAATGTATTTATAATATATAATACACTAGAGTATATGGTATTCATGCCAGTAGAAGAAAAGTTGTATATTTACTGCAATCTTTTTCTTACAATAAGTTTAAGCAATATACTAATTTGTATTATTTATATTACAAACAATTCATGTACCAAAAATATCCAGAGAGTACCTGTTAGTTATAATTGTATTAGAAATAAGGTACATTCACTGCTTCTCTGTTGTTGTTTTTTAAATAATTTATAGCTATTGAGTTTTTCCCATTTTGATTTGTGCTGAACACCCTGTTCAACATTATTGTCTCTTGATTGATCGTATATACATTTTAGACTACATATCAGTTAACTGCCGAGCTTTTTATTTTATCTTTTTTTCATAGTTATTGTCATTGTCAGATTATTTGTTTGTTTGTTTTGTTTGTTTTTAATATGTTATGATAGCTGGTTAAAGTTAATAATTTCGTACAAATAGTTACAAATACAAAAATACATACTTCACTAACCCTCCAACACATATTCACTTCCTGCCTCTCTCTATATTATACACACAACGCACACATGCACATCCACACGCACACGCAAACACATATTTAGTCTTGTGAGCTACCATTAGTATATATTCCCTTGCCCATATCTCTCTTTTACTCCTAATATAGGATGAATACCTTTTATCTATGTATTAATATAGAAACCAACTGGACAAGCACACACAAATTATCATCTACATCACGATCCTTTTAATATGAGTATTAAAATATGTACTTTGAATGTAAAATGGCTAAACAATAAAGAAAAACGCATCAAAATCTTCAAATGGTTAGACGAAAAAAATACAGTATATGTCTATTACAAGAAAGTCACTTGACACCTACTTTAGCACAAACCCTAAAAAGTGAATGGGACGGAGACATCTATCTCAGTGGACAACATACTAATAAACAAGGCATTGCTTTTCTAATAAAAAAATAATAAAGAGATCACTGTCGACAACTTTAATGAAATAATAACTGGAAAACAAGCAAGTATAGATATCAAAATACACGAAACAGAATTAACATTAATCAACGTTTACGGTCCAAACATAGATGATTCCACATTTTTCGAAACTTTACAAACCTTTGTAACTAATAATCAAGATAAAAACATCATAATCGGTGGTGATTTTAATATTGTTCTTAACCCATTACTTGATAAAAGGAATGGAAACCTTTACACCCATCCTTAAAATAGAAACATTGTGAATAACATAATTGAAAAGTGCAATTTAATAGACATTTGGCGTACAGCAAATCCAAACGAAAGCAAATTCACCTGGCACTCAAACACAAAACCATCAATATTTTGCAGATTAGACTACTTTTTAATATCTTAGTCACTCTGCAATATTATTGATACATGTAGCATTAAACCAGGATTTATGACTGGGCACTCTCTAGTTGAACTTAAACTTCATAAAATACAACCTGAAAGAGGACCAGGATACTTCAAAGTTAATAACAGCATCTTATTAGATACACAATATCAAACACAAATAAAACAGGAAATATTTAATACAGTTCAAAATAATACAGATGCAAACCCAAACTCCTTATGGGAAATAATTAAAGGAAATATACGAAACACAACAATAAGATACACTTCATCTAAACAAAAAGAAACACACAAACTTGAAACTGAAACCGTCAAAAATATTGAAAAACTTAAAAAACAATTGCATGAAACAAATACAAATGATAGTACCACCATTGAAAATGAAATTGCATCAAACAAACAAATATTAGAAGTATTCTATCACACACATCTCAATGGCATAATACTACGAGCGCGGGCACAGCATGTTGAACACAATGAAAAAGAAACACAAATTTTTTCGCAAACATTGAAACGCAGAAGCGAACAAAAAACTGTACACAAATTAGTAGTAAATGGCGAAGGAATAACAAACATAATATAAACGAAAAAAAGTCGAAAATAACACACTTTTTAAAAATACACATCATGCTCTAAATCAGGAGGAAAAAAAATTGTGTGACGGATTACTTAATGAATACGAATGAGGATTAGCACTTAAAGAAATGCGAAATAACAGAAGTCCAGGATCTGATGGCATAACTATCGAGTTTTATAAAATATTCTGTAATGATATTAAAACACATTTAATTAATTCACTGAACTATTCTTCTAACATCGGAAACTTAACTACCCTTCGAAAACAAAGTATAATATCACTCATTCCAAAACCAGGAAAAAACTTAGAATCTTTGTCAAACTGGCGTCCAATTAGTCTACTGAACAATGATTACAAAATAGCAACTAAAAGTATAGCAAACCGAATTAAAAAAATATTACCATCGATCATTGCAAGATCTCAATCTGGTTTTATAAAAGGGCATTACATAGGTGAAAACGTACGTCTGATACAAGAATGTATAAATTATTTCAACCATTCAAACACTTCCGGCCTTATTTTCTTTGCAGACTTTGAAAAGGCATTTGATTCACTGGATCATTCGTTTATGTTCTCTTGCTTAGAAAATATCAATTTTGGTGAAAGTCTATTAAAATGGGTCAAACTATTTTAAAGCGATATTAACAGCATAGTTATTAACAATGGCTTTCTCTCAAACAGTTTGAACATTGAAAGAGGTTTTCGACAAGGATGTCCACTTTCATCCTCGCTATTTATTATATGCATTGAGTATCTATCACACTACATCCAATCAAATAAACATATCAATGGCATATCGCTAGAGCCAGACGAAGAAATTAAACAGTCCCTTTTCGCTGACGATGCCACTTATTTTTTAACGACAATAGTGACTCATTCAATAACCTTATAGAATCGCTAACCCTTTTCGGAATGGCATCTGGCCTTAAACTAAACAAAAGTAAATGCACTGTGCTACGAGTAGGTAAATGGAAACATAGTGATATTCATCTAAAAAAGAAATGAAATTCAACTGGACATCAGATGAAGCCACAACGTTAGGAATAACCTTTACAAACAATGAAAATGAAACAGTTCTAAAAAATATACTGCCTAAATTGCAAAAAATTAAATAATGATTAAAATCATGGCAGCATCGTAAACTTACTCTCATCGGAAAAGACACCGTGTTAAAAACCTTTGCACTACCTAGACTAATTTATACACATACAGTTCTCCCAAACCCACCATACGCAATTATAAACGATATAAAATCAGAAATATTTAATTTCATATGGGATGGTAAACCTCATAAAATTAAGCGAGCTCAATTTATTCAATCAGTAGAATATGGGGGTATCCGACTAACAGACATAGACTCATTCCTGAATGCAATAAAATGCAGTTGGGTAAAAAGATATTTGGATAATACCAATACAAGTAAATGGAAATTATTATACCAAAAAATTCTAAAAAATATGGTGATTCCTTACTATTTGAATGTAATATCAGCAATTATATTCTAGGTGAACATTTCAAAGAAACACTATTCTATATAGTGTCCTATCGGCATGGTGTAAAGTTACTCATAATTTAGAAACCAAAATAAACAGTAAAACCATTTTGTGGAACAATAAAGACATATCTACCAACAATAAGACTTTTTTCTATAAACATTGGTTTGAACGAAACATAAAATATGTAAATCAATTGTTTGACTACAGGATAAACGACTTCTACTCATTTGATGATATATGCTACATCTACGGAATACCTAAAAACGATTTCCTGATGTACTACACATTGATCAAAAGTATACCCATACATATTAAAACAATAACCAATCCAAATAACACACCATGTACTCAAACAACATTTGTAGAAAACATAATTGCGAAAAATAGCAAAATGAACAAAATATTCTACACACTTCAAATTAAAAACCCTACAAAAAAATCGAACACTCAAATCAAATGGCAAAACCTTCTTGGATATAATGAATTTAATTGGAAACAAATATTTACAATGCAATATAAAGCAACTACTGATAGCACACTGAGAAACTTTCAATATAAATACATCCAGAGAATCATAGCCACAAATAGATATCTTTTTAAATGCAACCTATCCAACACAAATCTATGTGATAAATGTAGTGAACATATTGAAACAATAGAACACCTTTTCTTTTTTGTTATTCCATTTTTTTATTTCCATCGTAATATATTTATTACATAATTGCAAAACATATAATGTATGAAATACATAGTTTTTAATATATTTGTTTCACATTTTTCTCGATATAATTATGATAGAAAGCATCAGTGAAGACTATGGTTGGTGTGAATAAATATGTTTTAAGGTTCACCAACATGGAAAAGAATCACAAAGTTACATAAATATATGGATAGAAACACAAAAACCAAAAATAAGAAAAAGAAAAGTGTATTTTGCTTTAAGGTAGGTGTACCTATGTTACAAAGTATATCCAAATGGGTTATTTATGGTGCGTGTACTATTGAGTATAAACAGCGCCCAGTTAGTATAAAATATATGTTATTTATTTTAAGTTGTCGCTATTAATTATTAAAAAAAAATTACAAAAACATCTATTTGCGGTGTTGCTTTTTCCTGTTTGCATTTAACGATAAAGTATTTAGCCAATAATATTACGGAGTTTATAACGTGTGCATTTTTGGAGTCAGCTACGGTGAAATTACAGAATGATATTTTTGCAAAATTTAGTTCAATGTTTTCTAACCTTTTTAATTTGTTGTCAATTAAGTTTTTGATATCCATCCAAAATTTTTGGATGAAGTGACAATCCCAGAATACGTGAATATTCGTTTCTGAGTACATATAACAAAAATCGCATAAGGTTGACGGAACGAGATGGCATTTATGTAGGTAAGTGTTGTTTGGTAAAATGTGCATGAGATATTTATATTGGAAATTTCTAAGTTTGGTGTCAATAGTTAATTGGACTGATTGACTGAAGATAGTTCTTTGATTAATGTCTGGATTATTTAGCGTGTCTTTCCATTTGTCAAGTTGTTTGAACTTTTCAGGTTTGTGTTTTAGTAAAAGAGTTTTATAAACTAGTTTGCAAGCTTTTGTATGTTCTTTTATTTTGTTAAGCATGTATTCCGGGGTGGTATAAATGATATCGTTTACTTTTAGTTTATTTTTCCAATCGACGGGTATGCTTTTGACAATTTGATGGTATTTTATAAAGTTTGCTTTATCTATTTCATAAAGAATAACTATATCTTTGAAACTGTAAAATTCTCTTTTTCTAAAATCATATATGTGTTCAAAATATTGAATACCTCTTTCGAACCATGTTTTAATAAAAAAAGTTTTATTTTCGTTTTTTATAAATGTTTTATTACAGATAATTTGCTTTTGTATTGGTGTTTCATTTTTTTTTCTAATGAGACACTGAGCCATCCACAGAGGATGTTTTTTAAGAATTCGGATTTTATGTTAAGGTCTCTAACATCTTTTTCATGGTAATTTGATTTGAAAATTAACATTCCTCCATAGTTGTTTAGCATTTTGGTATATATTCTAATCAGTTTTGAGTCGGGTTGAAATATAAATCTTTTCACCCAACTGGCTTTGAGGGATGTTAAGGATAGGTCAATGTCTAATATTTTTAAACCACCATCGGCATAATCTTGTATGATCCGCTTTCTGGCAATTTTATCAGGTTTTTCATCCCACAGAAATTTGAAACATAGTGTATTTATTTTTGAAATGATTTCTTGAGATGGATTTGGTAAAACTGTTAATGGATATACAAGCTTGGGTATTGCAAAGTTTTTAAAACTGTGATTTTTTCAATTATCGATAGTTTCCACCGTTTCCATTTATTCAAACAAGTTTCAAAAGCATGCATCTTTTCAGGAAAATTTAATGACATTATTTCTGTTGGTTCGTTACTAAATTCTATCCCTAAAGTTGAGGCGTGTTTAGAGTTCCAGATGAATTGTTTATGTTTGCAAAACTCGATTAGGTTATTTTTGAATTTTAAGTATTTTACATGTATGTCTGTTTAATGTAAGTCCGGATATTTCTGCAAATTCTTCTATGATTTTTATTAATGTTTCAAACGATATACGAGAATCGTCTAGTATGAAAGAAGCGTCATCAGCAAAAAGTGACTGTTTTAGTTCTACATTATTAATTTTTATTCTTTTTACTTCTGTGTTAAGTTCTATGTCTATCGACATTAATTCAATGCAGATAATAAAAAGGTACGGCGATAAAGGACATCCTTGTCTCACCCCTCTTTTTATACAGAAAAACTCCGAAAAATGTCCATTATTTGTAACACGCGATGTTGCATCTTTATAGAATAACTTAACCCACTGTAAAGTGTGTTCGCTAAAACCGAAATGGCGCAGGCATTTTAACATAAATTCATGATCAAGACTGTCGAAGGCTTTATTAAAATCAGAAAAAAATATTAGGCCGGTTTCGTTAGTTTCATCAAATTGTTCAATAATTTCTTGTAAAAGTCTTACATTTTCGCCAATGTACCTCCCTTTGATAAAGCCGGTTTGGTTTGTACTAATTATGTGATTTAAGAAAGGTTTTATGCGATTGACAATGGCTTTTGAAGCTATTTTGTAATCCACATTAAGAGGTGAGACAGGCCTCCAGTTATCGATCAAAAGGGTGTCTTTTCCGGTCTTGGGTAGTAAAGTAATTATGCTTTGTTTTTGCAATTCTGTAAGGTTATTTGTGTCTAAAGAGTAATTAAGAGAATTAACAACATATTCCTTAATATCTGTCCAAAATATTTTATAAAATTCTGCAGAGATAATATCAGATCCTGGACTTTAATTGTTCTTCATGTCTAACAATGCTTTAGCGCATTCATGCTGTGATAGATACTTTTGTTCATTTTGCGTTTGTTTTGGACTTATCTTATTGCATATATTCGTAAAGAAACGTTCATAATTGTTTTTATCTATATTGGTGTCCTTTTTATAAAGATCTTTATAAAAGTTTGCTGTGTGATTTAGTATGTCTTTTTGGTATTGTATTATGCTATTATTTTTAGTTTTTAGTTGTTGTATACTTTTGGCTTCTGCTCGTTTTTTTTCCAGATTTGCAAAATATTTTGTGTTTTTTTTTCGGAGCCTTCAATCCAATGTGCCTAAGCTCGTAGCAGTATTCCTTTTATATTATTTTCAATTAGATTATTTAATGCACTTTTTGAGTCGATCAGTTGTTTGTATTTATCTAAATCATTGCTATTTATTATTAGTTGTTGTTCTTGCTCTGTAATTTTCGATATAAGTATTTCTTCCTGTTCCTTTTTCCTTCTATGTATTTTGCTGGCATATTTAATTGTCTCGTCTCGAATGCTCCCTTTAATTATTTCCCATAAAGTATTTGGATTAGCTTCGCGATTGATGTTTGCGATTTCCGATATAGACGCCCGGATACAACTTTGATATTCTTGTTCCAATAAATATGAATTATTTATTTTAAAGTACCCTAGACCTCTGCAATATAAATGTAGATTTAATTTAATTGATATTATTGAGTGGTCCGATTTGAACCCTGTGGAAATGTTGCAATCTGCGAGACAATCACAATGTCCTGAGATATTAAAAAATAATCTAAGCGACAAAATATAGGCGGTCGAGTGTTTGACTGCCATGTGTTAACTTTTTTTTGTGGATTTTTTAAACGCCATATATCACATAGGTCATTGTTTTCTATTATATCTTTTATTTTTTCGTTACATTTTTTATTTGTATCTGATCGACCGTTTAGTTTATCTAACGTATAGTTAATAACAGTGTTAAAATCCCCACCAAGGATTAGTGAATGATCATTATACTTCTGTATATGTATATCCAAGGTGTTAAAAAAATCCGTATTATCCGTGTTTGGACCATAAATATTAAACATAACAATTAGTTTCCCTTGTTTTTCTATTTTCAATAATTGTAGCCTGCCTATTATAATTTCCTCATATTCTAAAATATTATATTTAAAGTCTAAATCTTTCTTGATAAAAATACCAATGCCTAGAGAGTTAGAACTATTTCCGCTCAAGGAAAGGTCTCCTCCCCATAGGTTACCCCAAGGTATGTTATCTACATCTGCGTTACAGTGTAGTTCTTGAAGAAAGCATATTTTAAATTTGTTTTCCTTAAGCCATTGAAACATAATGGTACGTTTTGCTGATGATGCTAACCCTTTTGTGTTATAGCTACATATTTCGACTGTCATTAAAAAAATGTATTCGTCGTTCTCATCTTTTTAACCGACACTGTGTTATAAGTATTTGTAACTCGACCCTTAAAATAAAAGTTTTGGTTACACCCCGAAAAGCAACAGGTACACATGATAAATAAAACTGTTTACAATAACAAAAAAGGAAGGGTTTTGCCATAAAAAAAATGTATAACAGACACATTCAATAAACATATGAACTTATACACTCGGACTAAACTAAATAAACTAAATAGAGCGAGTATGTGTGTGCGCGTGCGTTTGTGCGTGCGTGCGTGCGTGTGTGAGCGTGTGCGTGTGTGTGAGCGCGTGTATGCTTTTGTGTCTGTGTTCTTATGTGCAAGTGTGCTGAACTTAATATCTAAGAACAGTCCCGTTAATTTTAGCCACCTAGTAGAAGCTAGATTGCTTTAACGGTTACAGAAAAAGCATTATTTAACCTTGTGTATTTATTTAAAGCTGCCACTGTTTGGTCGTCTAAAACACGAAAACAAAAGTTTAGACAGCCATAATGGCAAGTTATAAGAAGATGTGTCTATGTATGCTACAAAACAGTTTTAGCGTGTATGCGTCTTGTGCGCGTGTGCGTGTGTGAGTGTGTGTGTTTGACTCCTCTTATCATAACATGCATACACACAATTCTATTTTTCATCTCCAAAAATATCTTATTTATCTTATAATGTTTCACTTCATAAAACATTTTATATTTAAATTGGACTCGAAAGACTGTAGATCCACAAAAAAATAATCTTCAAAAAACAAACAAACAAACAAACAATATTGTGTTATAGCAATCACAATTAAAATAAAACATGTACAATATAAAGAAGTGAAACTCCAGCTGCTGGAGCAGTATTGAATTTTCATTAAAACAATTAGTTGGTCCTTTATTTAAGGCAAATGACCGATTGCCCAAACAGTACAAAACAGCACGATACAGCACAATACAAACCAACATAAACACAAAATATGAATAAAGCTGGGGTCACCGCATTGGAACGGTCAATGCAAAGCATTGGGGGTTTAAACCTGGTTATAGAGCGCTCAACCTCACACTTGGCCCAGCAATATTCATAATACATTTAAGTGTAAATAAAATTTAACGTCATAGCATTGTAACTCAAATTAAACAATAATAAAAGGGAATTAAAACGCATTCAATTTAATTACTATTTAATTACTCAATTGCATCGACAAGACGAGACAGCAAAGACGTGTGCCTATATATAGTCCTTAAATATTCACAAAGTCTGAGTGATACATTCGCTCCAGATATAGTCAAGCTATTTTTAGGAAAAAACAACAACTGCTAACAATTCAATCTCTTAATCGGATTACTCGTTAAACTTTAAAAGGTACACATTTTAAGCGGGTTTAGTTATATATATGTAGTACACAGTTAGTCTGACCTATGCACTGCAAATAACAAAATCTATTACAAAATGTATAAATGTACTTAACAGTTCTTCCTTCAGCTGAATTACTATCTCTTTAACTAGATCCTTAAGTTCTTTGCTGTCCTTTGTAATAACGTTTTTCAGTTTTTCATTAATGCTTTTTAGTTCTGTAGCAATTTCTATATGTTTATCGTCGTCATCGCTTTGAACTTGTTTAACGTTCTTCTGTTTCTTTTTTTTTTGCCTTACACTTACTTGCTCACACATGCTATTGTCACTCACGCTGCTCACATTGTCTCTGGTTCTTTTATCACCGGCTTTCACGTCTTTACTGTCCTTTTCCATGTCTGTGGTGTTTTCCTTTTTGAATTATGAATAAAATATTTAGTTTACTGCACAAAATTGCTCACATAAATCGTTTATATCAGTTACTGAGGCATACTTGTTTTGAGTAGTATTTTTTGAATATCGACGTGTGATTGTTTACATAGTTCACCTCGTGAATCACATGAATCGCATGTCTGTGAAATTTACAATGGCGTCGCCCATTCCTTGTGATTACTTTATTTCATTTTTAAATTTGACGTTTTCTATCAATATTAATTTATTTATTGATAAAAGAGAATACATAAGTTGTTTACCCGTTATTTATGTCCATATATTTCACACTTTTTCTGTCAAACTTTTATTCCAAACTGATTTTAAAACACATTTTACACCAGCGATGTAATCCACGTCTTCACGTGTTCAATGTCAAGGCCTCGAAAACATAATTGCGAAAAATAGCAAAATGAACAAAATATTCTACAAACTTCAAATTAAAAACCCTACAGAAACCTCGAACACTCAAATCAAATGGCAAAACCTTCGTGGATATAATGAATTTAATTGGAAACAAATATTTACAATGCAATATAAAGCAACTACTGATAGCACACTGAGAAACTTTCAATATATATACATCCAGAGAATCATAGCCAAATAAATATCTTTTTAAATGCAACCTATCCAACACAAATCTATGTGATAAATGTAGTTAACATATTGAAACAATAGAACACCTTTTCTGGGAGTGTTAACATATTCAAATTCTATGGAACCAATTGACAACCTCTCTTGAGAAACAACAATTATACATTAAACTGTCTCTCATAGGCATCAGTCTAGGGGTAAATACCTTCAAAATACCAGAGATTAATAACGCTGTAAATTACATTATTATATTAATGAACTATTTCATATTCAGCATGAAATACAGAAAACAAACTCCAACTATGAACTGTTTTATCAATTATTTAAAACTTAAGATTCAAATAGAAAAAGAGATAGCTCTAAATAACGATACACTTCATATATTTGAACATAAATGGAAACACATTTAACTTTCATATTCAGGCCAGTAGTTTCTACCCACCTTTTACAATTGACTTAACTTATTTTTGTTTAGCACCTATCACAAACAACCAAAGAAAAACAAATACACATGGATAATTTGTAAATATTAAAGGAAATCACAAGGTCAACAACATGTATATATTAGCATATTTTGTATAACATGTTTGAACATCGTTGCTGTCGAATGTTAATCACCTTGTTTTTGTAATCATATACATGTATTCATTGTATATTTTATATTTAATAAAAAAAAGAAGAAATTTGTCCGTCAGAAACAGATGCCACCACATTCATCCTTCCTTCACTAATAAAGATCATGTTGAACTATTGGTGTATTTGTATTACCAGCATAGATAACCCATAACAAAATCAGTGCTCCTTATAGCAAAGCAACAATTTCAACGCCAGATATTGTCTACTTACATATATTGCACGAGATTTAAAACGCTTGTTTTTATTGTTTATGGGACAATATATTCCATTTGAATATCCGCCGACGATGTCCGACAATTTACGAGCGAACGCGAGATTGGCTTTGGTCGGAAGCATGACGTAGTTCTCGTTCTCATGAATTATAATTATGTTATTAATTAGCGGAGCTCAAGTAAGGACGTCCTGCTCTCATCTCAAGATAATCAATATTGCATTAATTAGTCAATTATTATATGATGATAATTGTGATAATATATTAAGATAATGGCGAGTTAGATTTAATGAGAATACAATCTTGATGACCAATAGAATTGAGATAATGGAAGTGATGGTAATGTGGTGGTGGTATTGGCTGTTATTACGAGATTATTCAAGCAACACGCATTCCTTGTATTGTGTTATATATGAAAGATGTGAGCAACTTGATTAACTGCGCATTCAACTCCCAATAGTGTCATTGGAATGACGTAACTTGCGAATTTAATAAAAAAAAACACTCATGTTTTGAAACGCTACCTCGTACCAATGAGCTAATTGAGTGTTGAAAATAGCAACGGAGGATTTTTAGGAGGTAGATGAGGTTGAGTTTAAATGAGTGTAAGAAGAGGATGCTTAACCGTGTTTGAAATAGTATTTCGTACGGTTTTATATGACTTTTAATATCAGGCGAGTTTGGATACCAATTTGCATGTTGCGCTATCGCATGGTGTTTTATGTTTTGTTGAATGTACATTTATTGGTTATAAGGCATACATATCGAAATGTATACATGCATGTCCATCCTATGCGCTCCGCATTGGCTGCACAGACGTCAACATGTACATATGCGGTTGATGAGATAAGAAATTTAGCAGACGAGAGAACTTGGTAGCAGACAATTGTGCACTCAACTGAAAGTCACGATGACGCTTCATCAACCCAGGAAAGTATATTTGTAAAAGAAAACATGAAAACTTTAAATAAGAATTCGGGTACTGAATGTAGGCTAATCATGAACGCGGCAGACGATTAAAAGCTGGCCACAAATAAGACATCTTGAAGTACGCCTTCAGCAAAAAAAACTTGACAACATTTTGACAAACAAACTATGCACCGCGAGAAATGATGAGCGTTATACAAAGAGGAAAAGAACGCGGTGTGGTCGGTGATTGCGAAGAACGTCTTTTTGGAGAAATGCGAGCATGAGATTGAACGAATAAAAATGGCTCCAAAAACCACAAAAAAAACTAATTATCGGTAGAGGTCCGTGATCACCTGTGTGACAAAGTTAATGTATATTAAATTTAAAAAAAACTTTCAAACGAATGATGTGGTGATAAGGTCTTGAACTAAAGAGGGAATATTTGCTAAACAAAACAGTTCAAATGTACATACATGTTATTATTTTTATTACTTAACTGCAATAACAGTAACTAATTCATTGAACTTACTTCAAGTGTGCATTTATCTAGAAATATTCAGCGAATTGTGTATGATTTTGTAGCGACCTGCGTAGACACCTGGTGGCAAATTAAACGCAAATAGTATTGACAGGTTCTAGGCAAAGCAATGTTATCCGTTATACAAATGGAAGGTTAATCTGATTTAAAAGTTTCAACTATTCATCACAGTAGCCTCCCCCACTGCTGGTTAACAACTTCATCCAAAAGGTTTACCCAAATACTAAATAAAAATTTTCGTTGATTTAATGCTCATAATAATCGTTTATTTTTCGTTGCAAAGCCGTAATTTAAAAAGTTTCATACAGAAGAACAAACGACTGTACGGTACAGTATTGGGCTTATTTTTAGTTTTCTATTTTAAGTATGTCTGTGATATATTTAAGCAATCATTACGGTATAAATAGAAATTTTATCTCTATTGATAATGTGTAATGATGTATTATTCAATCTTAAGATATCGGCCCACACTGCAAGAAAAACTTATGCGCTAAAGACATATTTCAATAACTTGCGATATCTGCAAAAATAAAGTTCTTAACGGCGTGTTTCATTCTGTCCAGCCCGTGTGTAATCATATGTGAACCCCATTGATCCTGCGCCTTGAATAATATGTGTCCCGTATTCCAAACGAGCAAGTTTACGCCGTGCGACGCGTAATTCTGGGAACCTATGGTTCCCAAATGAAAACTACGGATTTAGTATTAGAGATGAGAACTTAATTTCTCGTCATGAGAACTATGGTTTTCACAGTGTAATTCTGGGAACCTAGGTTCTCATGAGAACTATGGTTCCCAAATGAAAACCACGGATTATAGCAAGCAGTTCGACGCATAATCCCAAGAACCTTAGTATTCATATGAGAACATAGGTTCTTATGAAAACCTAGGATATCGAATAAAAACTATGCGTCGATCCGCTTGCCATAGTCTCCGTCACTAGAAGAACAATAAAGACAAGCACTCGGGGAGGAATTTTAAAACATTTAGGAATGCTGATTGTGCTTTAACATGAAATGCAACGTATGAAACGTATGAACAGTTCGATACACATCACAACTAAATCAAGATTATCTTCAATTTTGTTTAGAATCACGAACTCGAGAAAGCAACGTCGTTGATTATACAATCTTTTAATTCCAAGTACCAACACCTTTCACAATATACAGTTTATATATATTTTTAATAATTCGCAAAAGCACGGTATGTTATAGCTAGGCCAGCTAAACATTAAGTATAAAACCAACTATACGTTACAATATTGACCCGCTTGCAAGCAAATAAATGTATAAAGATAAACGTTCGGTTCTGTCGGTTTCTACACAAATACCGATGTATGATTTTGAAATTTGATATATTATTTCAACCCGGATGATCCTCTGCTGTGTAGTTGTATAAATCAAGCACTCTTGAATATTCGTTACAAGTCCGTAAATTGGTGTGATAATATTTTGGCAGATATCAGACTCAGACCTTAATTAATATTGATTACGTTACGAGTGATACCGAGGTCCAGTTCAAACAAAAAGTATGACAATTGTTCGTCCAAAAGGATCTGATTGTCCAGCAGAAACAAGAGCACTGATGAATACAAAGTTCATATAAGTCTTTGAAAATCCACGTATGATTCTTGTACAGTTCACTATTCTGTCATGTTAACAAACCCGAGGAATGAACACAGTTTATGAATGCCGCCTATGCTATTTAAAATAAACGTACCGAATGCGATTTGAAGGTACTTGGTATCGAAGGAAAATAACAACATTGTGTGCATGATACCAAGTGCGCCTAGAGTACCAACATTATTTAGTGTCATTATAATGTAAGTGCTTTCTTTCGTATGTTATACTCCCGGAACACGCAGTGCCGCATACAGAATAAATCACTATAGCTGTGATAAATAGGAACCAAACAGCACCAAATGTAGTCATCTGGGTTAGAAACAACAATGTTTTTACACCCGTCAGTATCGTTGACGTCGTTTTTGCACGCTGCGAAATTCACTATAAATTCAATGGTAAGTATAATAAGAAATACCACAAATCTGAGTATTCTTCAAATTATGTTCAATTATTAACAAAACTAAAACCAACTCATCCATTCGGTAAGATGCACAATGCTATTGAAGTTATTTCCGTATATTTAAATGTAAAAAATGCAAACAGTTTTGACAATTTATCAGTAAGCCTTTTCGATACTCTTTACTTATTCCGACGTCAGTTTCGTATCAATAAACTAAATAAGAACGAGATATAAATCGCTTCATATAGCTTATATTTTTTTAATCAATATTTGTACACTGCGAATGTAATGATAAAATTGCGATTAGTAAATTCAAGACCATTTCAGTATTTCATTTTAGCAATCAAATGCACTTGAATTGACTTATTATTTACAAATTATCGCAATGCGGGTAGTTCAGTTATCTCAGAAGTATGTAATGTGTCCTGTGCCGTTTTATTCATAGTAATTAGTTGCTTTAGGTCGATAAAACGTCAACAAATCACTCCAGTAATAAAGATATGATACAATGTTTGTTTAAAATTTGGTAAACGCGCAATGTAAATCCGATTTTTGCGCAATCATGGACTGTTTGAAATGAACGACTGTAAATCACCTTAAATATTAAAAGTATTCATTCTGAAAATATGAAACAATCATTATAAATACGATAATGGTGGCCTACTCAAACTTCAGAATCTTTCTCGAACATTCTTTTGAAGTGGGTTTACACTTCCGTTTCCAGAGTTCCGATTCGTCCGAAACCGGTTCGTACCATAGTATAGAGTATGCGTTGTGTATAGACCTCTATGATGACGTCGTTGAAAATAACTCAGCTAGTGGGGTAATGCGGCATTGGAAAAATAACGAGCAGCATGAATTTTGATGTTTTGATGGTAGTTTTTAGTTTAAGTTTTACCCTATTTATTTTAGCTCGATTACATTTAAAGAACTTAAAACGATGTTATACTTAAATTATTTGATACGATCTCGATTCCGTTTCCTGAGCCTTTAAGGGAGATCTTAAGGACGCTCCCACAGTGGAGATCGAACCCGTGACCTCCCAGTCGCTAGGTGAACACCATATCAAATACACCACGGCGACCAGACCCTTTCGCACGATTCTTAGCTTTAGTATAAAGGCTTCGGATATAATAAGTCCACACAGGAAAATAGCAAACATATTAGCACAACGGAGTAGTAGTTCGACTTTATCAATCGTGTAAACTACGAGCGTTTGTCAGCCAGTGTACGCAATTTAAAATGTTTCATAACGTAAAAAGTCACGCTACAGAAAAAATATTTCTATATGGCGACAATTGTACGATACGATTATAATGCTATTTTTTTATTGATCACTCCATGAATGAAATGAAGATCTAGTTCAAAAACTTAAGTTCTTGATTTTTATAGTTAGACAACTTTGGATATATCCGTAAAAGTTGTAGCTAGAACAATTAATTAACACTAGTGCGATGAGTGAATTTGAGAGTAAAAGGTTCTGAAAGCTATGCTTAACACAAAACCAGACGAGCGAAGAGACGGAATTACAAAAAAATATGTATCTATATTTTCCTTTATATCACCATATAATTTGTACAGATATACATACGTGTTTAAATATTATATATTGATACATATATTACGATTATACCAATATGGCATACGAAAACGCCGTTCAATTGTAGTCATATTTACTTACATAAGAATAATATTGCAATATAATTCCGATTTTAGGATTATTATTTACGTAAGAGTGTGAATACAATATCATATGACAATGTTGATAATTAAATGTACGAATAAACAGTATTCTGTAACGAATGTGTATAGTAAACGAACCATCTAAATACCGCTTAGCTGTTTCTTAATGCTATTTTTGCCATGGTAAATCAAAACTCTTAATTAATTATAGCTGGGTATTTTTAAATTCCGATTTTCCGTCGTTTGTTTCTCACATTAGTTTAAATAGCGTATGTACACGATATTTTGTAACGATTAAGTATATTCCATTACAACTGTAAAAAGGCGACTAAATTACTCTCTATCAAAATTTTAAACAGCTCTGTCTCAAAAGTGGAAAATTAAAACAATGACCACAGCAATATCGCTTTAAATAATGGCCGTGTAACAAAACATTTATGTATACTTTTTGAAGCATTCGGTATAGCACTAGTTTGATGCAGCTCTATATACAGAAAGGGAGTGCATACACCTATACTGCAACATAAAGTATTTCAAACACGTGAACCTAGTTGACTATAGAGAATTTGTTATCACAATCCTCATCTTGTAAACAAGTACCACATAGGTCCGAAATTCCGCAGTCATTTTCCGTTCCGTTACAGACTTTGCCACACACAAAATAAATCGCTAAAAGATTCTAATCCGTATATGCACATATTGTGATATATTGTTAAACATCAGTATGTGCACAAAACGAACAATCCGTGCAGCAAAAGAATGCCCAGATCAGCCAAAGTTAAATGCTGTACATGTATATGATTATCAGATATCAGAAATAAGCAATACGTACAACTTTTTGGGATATGTCAAATATTAAATGGTACCTGGTCGGTGCACTTCGTTTGGAGAATGATTGGAATTTTTTTTTGTTGCTGATTAGTTTTTCTTTAGAATGTGCACCTGAACTTAACACGAATAGGATTTTGTTTTGCCGCGCATTGATTTACTGTTTCAAATAAAAATAAAAATAAAAACAGTTTTTGGGGGGCAACATAAGATAAGTTGCTCATAATTAAACGAATCTGACACTCAACCGTATGCATTTGACAAGATCTCCAAACATTCTTCGTAATATTGTAAAAAGCCCTTATTTATATTAATTCAAGATAAATAACACGATGAAACAACCGTCCATCATTTATAACGTACCGTATCTTGTATAATTGTGTAAAAACATACGTTGTTCACAGGCGAAGACTTAAGTATGCATCTTACCAAACGAGCCGAGAGAAAAGATTATGGTACTTACAATGTGCAGCTTTACTCGCTGATGATATGCAAATGAAATAACGCTGTTTAGACTAACACATGGGTACTTATTCTGAAAATAAAATATCTTCCATGCATGTGATTTTTCATGTATTTATATTTGGTGGATTTATCTGTGTTTTTACTATTTATATACTGTCCAGTTGTGCTACGCATAAGTGCAAATAAAATAGTTATTTGTTTACAATAAACACATAATACATGAACACAATTATGATAAGCCGATGAATATTCGATTAACTGATTAATTTATGAACAATTAATCAATTCACTACTCAGGAAATACAATATGCGTGGCTTTTCTGCTTAATCTACTGCTGTTCCCCATACTTTTACAATAGAAATCCGTACAAGATGTTCTGCTGTATGGATCTTTTTAATTTACAAAGAAGTGCATAGAAACGAAAGTATTAATACGCATTGTGAATCATTAACAATTGGCGAACTACTTCTGGTTTCAGTTGTAAAGCAGCAGAAGGAGAGACAACTGTGAGGAGAAGTGAAAATACTATAATAAGTTTAACCTCCCATTTGGTTATGTAATAAGTGATAATAACACTGCTCGGAACATGTCATAATATTTGCATTAAATCTGCTTCATGTTACATACGTAAGTTGCTAAAATTTTCTAGATAAATGCTCACTTCAAGCAGGTTAAATTATTTTTTCAAGTGTAATTCAATTTCAAAAATAATAATAATAACATGTACATAAGTTTGAACTTTTTTAGTCACCAACTATTTCATGTTTTCTGACAGCGTAATTCCATGCGTCATGCCCAAAACCAATACATACGTTTGATATGTTTTATTTAGTTAATATGCATTAAAACTGTCTCAAGGGTTATCAATTTCTACTCCTGATTATAATATTTTCCTTGTTCCTTTGTCCAATTTCCCTTTGAACTTATAGATCCACTGCTGATCCAAATAAACATCTCCGCCACAACCACATTCGCCGTTAACCTATCCTTCTTGTGTTTGGCTTATCATTACTTGCGACGTTGTCAACTTGATTCTTGTATTATATTTAAAAAAAAGATTGTCATTTATTAAATGTGTATACAATAGTTGCTTGGCGATGATTCCAGATTTGGTAATTCTTTTAGTTAAATGTTAAATGAAGTATGCCTTCTCCAATTTTGATATGCACGGCTGCGTAGGTAAAGGTAGTTTTTACGTGCCGGAGAACACAACTCTTTCAACTATAATAATCAAAGCCAACATACCTTTACGCAAAACGTTTTGTTGTTATGTATAAGTCATATTGGTCAAGTTTTACATGAATGTGGCTTAAGTGTAGATAACACAACATGAATAATAGTTTCACTTCGGCTATCAATTGAATAACAAGAATAACTTTGGTAAAAATAAACACACGTTTTTCATAAATTCTTACTTCATACAATTTGTTCGTATGTTGTTATATCCATGTATACGTTTAAAGAACTAAGAAAATTAAGAGGGTGTCGAATACTACATTTTTAAGATCAACGTACAGCATAATAGATGCAAAAATGTACGCAGATTTCAGTTGGATACGTACTTTAAACCTTTGAACTCATCTGGGTCGGTATCTATAAAATTTACAAAGTCTGTCTTTTGTGAGTTTACGTCTCTGAACATTAATTTATATGAAACATGTCATAAGCGCTGTTGCTAAAATCAGAAATATTATATATTTGTATAACCAGAAAAACATTGGACTTAAAAAAAAGACATTTTATATACAATTTTCGCTTCAACACAACTTCAGATAAGATTTACGTTAGGAGCTTTATGAAACCGTTTCATACCACTTAAACAGTGTTTTCATAATATATTATATGTATTTTTTAAGCTAAGAGGTCATCTGAAAGGACTGAAAGACTCACTAGGTCATATCGCATAAAAGTCAAACATCCCACTGGCAATCCGATCGCCGTTCAATGGCATTTATCACATAAAACACCGGCTTTCCATTGAAAGCGTCTGGTTACGTCTTCGTCGACAGGACGTTAGCATAAAAAATACGCGCTTCGCCATCGAATAGACCACTTGCCAAATTGTCGATTGCTCCGCCCACTAAGTCACTTGACCAATACTTAGAAATTTATCAAATTATCCAAAATCGCTGACTCGGTAAGGCTGAAAAATGTAACGAGCTGCTTCGGCGAGTGTTTCTTTTTGTTAAAAAGCTAGTGTTAGTAAACGAATTTATGTTAATAAGGTTTCTCTTTTTAACAGTAGAAACTTAGAAAATCAACCTGAAAGTCCGTGGTTAGCTGAAGAAAGACGATGGACATATCGTCAACTTGCCCATCGGCAGATAGCGTATGCCTGATACATTTTGTTCATGTAAAACAAGGTAAGTTATGTGTTTTTGTTGTTTTGAGCGGCTGTTTCTAACATATTGCATATACATATAGAAAAAGGCGACGCAAGTCATAGTTGTTGTATTGGGGTCCATTTTGTCCTTCTGGTTGGAATAACTGTAATTCTCTCGTTTTAGCGTTAAAGTTGCTTTGAAAGTCAAAACGGCATATATACCCACCAGAAAAAAAAGCGATACATTTATTATTTAATAAGTCCATTAATGTACAATCAACTCCATAAATGTATAATCGTATAGCTGTTTACTTCTTTATAAGATAAACAATATTTTGTTTGAATTGTTGAGATTCTTAAAACTTTCGCAAAAGTAGTTGGCTTTTCTTATATTGAAAAAGTAATAATATCCCCAGATGATAATTTAAATGCTTTATTGCGAATGCGCTTGATACATGGCACTGCATTAGCGATAACCACAAAAAAAGCATTACGAGATGAAAACAATGTTTATAATGTTGAATGTGCATGTCCGTAAACCGCTCTGTTCATTTTAATTTTCAGATTATCTTTGCTTATTTTCCGATCCTTGATTTTCTTTAGATTAGTGATTTTCATCTAAAGAATATTGATTGTCAGATTATTTATTATTTGGGTCCTGTTTAATAACCAAAATAAATATTCGATGCTTCGGATGATGCTTATGTTCACCTAATCCCAGTGATCAGTCGGGCTATCACTTAAAATAAATACTTCACCACAATATATTAGAACGCTTAATAAGAAGAAAACCAGAATTGGCCGATTTAAGAAAGAATCTACGCGAGCAGATAGCTTCCCTAAAACGAGCGAAGAACTATAGAAAAAACCCGAAGGAGAGGTCAAGGAAGCGGGCCGACTTCACTCTAGCCCCTTCCTGTTCAAGAAGAAGCTCCTTGGAGACAAGAGATCATGTACATTAGATTATCCAAGACAGGAAGTGGAGGAACACCTAAGGAATGTTCACTCTGAGGAGAACAGAGAACATTTCCTTTCTACCCCGACACGCTTATGTCTCCGGAAGCACCAACATATGTCTTCGACGCCGCCGAACAAAAGCTACAGGAAGTGCGAGACGTCATCAGAAAGGATTGAACAGGATCTGCATCGGGTCCGAACGGAATCTCGTACAAAGTATACAAGAATGCCCGAGACTGTTATAGCGACTTTTGAGAAGTATCAATGTATTGTTTAGGAAGGGACTGTATTCAGACTGCTGGTTATTTCCAGAGGCCTGCTTCATACCAAAAGAGGAGGACTTCAAGACTTTGAAACAGTTCCGGACTATTTCCCTTTGTAATTTTTAGATAAAGGTGTTCATATAACTGGATCCAAGCCGAAGACAAGAGACGATTACTAGATAAGTACAATCTACCAACATGGAGTTCTACCAATACTTTTGTAACCGTGTTTGGTTTACGCCGTCCCGATATAAACTGTGGAATCTATGTATAAGAAACTAAGCGGCTATGATGGCTCGGAGTCCCAAGAAGCTTCTCAAATATCGACCTGTACAGCTCTGGCGGCAAGCTACAACTTACACTTTCCTCTCTTACTTGAGAGTTTTATATAAGAAAAGTTAGGCAAGTCATGATGTTGAGATACAGTGAAGACGAGAAAGCCAGTCCAGTGACACCCGGTTGGAAGCCAACACTGGTTGGGAGTGGGTAACAGACAAGGCAGTCAATCCGGACTCAGACACAACTACATCTTGGGGACAACTGCATCTGGCAGGTTGGGATAAGGAGGTGTAACTAGAGCCAGTTTGAGGGCCTCAGCGCCAGCAGAGAAAAGGAGTAAAGTTCGGTCGACAGAGGACGAAACAAGACAAGCAGTTGCAATAAATAAAACAAGGGCAGTTTGTTGAAATTGGAAGGAGCCCAGTCAAGGAGTGTGTCGTGGAGTGACATGTAGTGAATGAACCACCAAATAATTGGATTACTAATACGCTCAGTTTATGACGTTGTGGCTGCACTAACCAAGCTTCAGACCTGATACCTATTGCGGACCCCACCTGCAGGTATTGTGGCAGGCCAGCAAACCAAACGCACATCCCATCTTCTTGTAGAACAGCACTTACGGGCGGAAGATACCAACGGCGGCACGACAAAATCGTTAGATAGATTGCAGCCAGCTTTGATGTGGCACAAATGCAGACAATGACAACCTGCATTAAAGAGAGAGGATCAGCACCAAGCATCAAAAGGTGTCATTATTCTTGCATGGAAGATCTGAAGAAGCAGCTGCGATTTCCACCAGACGTCGCCACCGCCACTCTACGTCCAGACGTGCTACTTCTGTCAAGAGCAACGTAGAAGCTAGTGCCTGTGGAACTGACAATGTCCTGGGAAGAGCGTATCAAAGAGCACACGAGAGAAAAAAAAGGCAAATATCAACCGATAATAGATGAGTTCCGACGACAAGGATGGAAGACATGGAACCTCCCTGTCGAGGTTGGCAATCGTGGCTTCGCCTTGCAGTCAATCTTAAAGGTCTATGGAGTACTTGGCATCACTTGAATTACAAGGAGACGCGCGATAGAAGATGTCTACAGGCATGCAGAATCGGCATCAGAATGGTTATTGCATAGGAGAGAACAACAATGTTCGGCTAATCAGTCTCTTGGCGAGATTTGATAACCATCGGCCGGCGCAACTCCTTAAAACATCGTGAAAAGTGCCGATACATCTTGTGAAGGTCGACTCAACCTGAAGAAGAGACTGATGCATGGACCTCACTATTGTTTATAGGCAATCGTATGCTTTATAAATCTTGGTCTGTTTTGTTAAATTCACTGACATTGTTCTAGTGTTTTTGTTAATTCACATGAAAGATTTTGTTATTATATATAATGATCAATCATTACATGTTTACTGCTGTCGAATGCCTTTTAAATGTTAGGTAAATGTGTTCACATTTGTACTTTGCGCCCTTCATACCTCTATAACAAAATAGTATGTATCGTACACAAAGCTATTCATCAGCGCACCTCAGCGCAAGCACCGTCTTAGATTCCAAGCAGGAACACTTACGCGCTTACTCTTAAATAAACAGGGACTATTTTAATTTCATATGAGGCAATTTCATTGTTATCTGGACAGAAATTGTAAAGTCTAGTTATTGATGGTTCTATGAATGGCTGTAGTATACAAATATATATAATATAAACATATAATAATATATTAATCCCCATCGCAAATACTTAAACGGAATTGAATTTAAAATACTTGGAAGTTGAACGGTCGGCTACGCTAATAGCTTTATTCTAATTATGTCTATATGGAAAATATTAAAAATGTGAAATAATAAACAGCACACACTATTTAGATCTAATGTTTAACATTAATGTTCACTTCATGAAATGTTTCTGTGAGTTTTCTTTATTTGTAGTTGTTCAAAAATGTGCTACCAGATGTCGGTAAAGCCTAACCGTGGATTCAACATGCGTATGCATTGCACAATGCACTGAACGGTAATTGATACACTCTCACCTTGCAGGCGAAACATATTTTGGTAAATAATGTCGCAATTATGGCATATACCTAATGGAATTATTTTCAAAGCGAATTTGCTAAAGCTAGTACACAAATAGCAAGCGTTAAAGAAAAGTGTGTTATTTCAGATGTCACAGGATGTTCTTTTTATGCATAAAGTTTTGAAGTTAACCGATTGATTTCAGATCAATTCAAAAAGTATCTGACCTTCTGTATTAAACTGGCAATATTTATACCCACATAATATGTAAAGTCCGATTGCGTTTTGTAATATTAAACGTCAAACCATAGCTTTATTTTTTTGTTAATGCAAGGTTTGCTAAGCGAAAATAGAAAATAATGTATTGCAAACATTTTATGATTGCAATAATTGTAAAAAATATTCTGAAAAAGTATTCTTCAGTCTTTTCGGTTCGCTATTCGTGATTCACGAATGTACTCTGTTCTCAAAATTCAGCCAATCTGTGTTCATAATTGAGTCATTAGATTGAGACACCGGCCAACTGATCAATAATTGTATACCGTTGTGCATTCTGTGCCTATATAGAGCTTAGAGCTCGTAATTTGTTGGATACGACTACGTGTAGTTATAAGCATCAAGTATTCCATATTAATTAATCTGTATTATTTTCATAAAGTTAAGGCCACATTTTCAACATTTGAAAGTAAATGTATTGTATCAATTGAAGGCGCCAAAGCCATTTCTGAAACTATCACTTAAACTTGTAAATACCACACCGATATGATCCAAATCCAGATGTATAATTAATATTTCGAGCTTTACATGTTGCGTAAAATTGTTTTAAAGATTACTCCTTAAACTATAATTAAATTGTTAAAAGATGTTATTTCAGCTTATAAACGTTTGGGCATTTTTAAGTTCTTTTAGGTAAACACCTCATAATCAAATTATTATAAATAAACGTCGACTGTTCTATCCCCTGTTTGCATATGAGGACATACACATTTAAAACGCATATTTGAATCTGTTCATAATTCTGAACGGGATTGCTATTTATCATACCACCGCACTGATATCTGTCTGATATAACGTTGCCTGATATATTTTGTTATATCATGGTCAACAGGAAGTTGTTATATCAGTCATGTGTGAAGGATGGTCATATTACTCGGAATCAACTATAAAGTAATCATTTTTTTGTAAAATCGAATTAGATTCAACAAAACAAACAATTTGATACCAAGATGTAATATATTTTAAACACAAAATTCAACACAAACAGCAATAAACATTTTTTACAAATATTAAGCGCGCGTGCTCATGACGTCATTATCAACATGTCAAACGACAAAAGTCATATTTTTCCCGCTTAAACTGCAGCTTTTTAGCGACGTTTTTTTCCTTATTTCTTTAAAATCGGGGACGTAGAGGTATGATAAACAGAATAACAGATTGCTGCCTGATCTTTTTGTAATATATCAGGCTCGGCACGAATAAAATAACGACTCGGCAAGCCTCGTCGCTATATTATTCTAAGCCTTGTCTGATATATTACAAAAAGATCAGGCAGTAACCTGTTATTCTATATACATGTATAAAGGGACTCTATTCTACGGTTGCGACATTTATCCAACTTATGTAATTATTATGCTTATAAAACCCTAAGACAATGCGAGTGCTATTAGATCTATAATATTTTTTTTTTCTAAAAGTTTCATCAATATATTCGAAAGAGAAGAATAATAAACTCACTCATGGATTTCTAAGGCAATAAAGAACAATACAAATTACTCTGTGATTCACTAATGAAATACTAGCACGGCACAAATCTGTGAGAACAATGTTTAAAATCTAAAGATATAGAACAGTTACAATAACAAATTAACATATAGCCCATACAGCATTGACACATTTTCCAGCTATATATACTTTGATATTCAATATGACACAAATCAAGCAAGTCAGAAAGTTATATGTAATAAATCAATATGATACAAATATGAAAATAAAACCTATATGCAATTTCATATACACTTTTGACAATGTAACTTGTGCACATTGATAACGTTAAACAAAATTTATACATTAACAACTTTTTTTGCATTCAATTTCTAATATTAGAGAGTAAGAATATAAACAACGTTTGTTCCCAGTTTCAAATACAAGACGGATACTGTGCCAATACGTAGGTGTGTTTTAGAATGCAATCTGCGTGTGCGCAAACTGTATCCGAGCGGCGGTTACATATACATTACAGCATTGTGGTAAACTATACCTTGCCATGCAAACCCAATTTAACGCTACTCAGCCCATTTTAGTGCAATACAATATTAAACAATTCAAAAACAATACAATATAAAAATACATATTTAAGCAATCGTAATCAACCGGCAATTATACATAGGTGTATTAAAAACAATACACACATAACAGTGACGAGTACAAATGTAAAGTAAACATAAGCAAAATTCACACTAAAATATTGAATGTATATAAATCTTGTTGATGGGTTTGCGCCTTTCAATTTCTTCCGTGTATGTTTACAGTTCTTGTCTACGTCATTTTTATACTGTCTAGCACATTCTGTTTCTGACTGTTCGGCTCCTTTTCATAAATAAAAAACCCGCGACATGATGGGGTGTCTCACCGGCTGGTTCAGCGGAAGATTTACTTTGTGTATCATTGAATGGGATGTATTTTTCAAACATCTACAGTAAGAACGCATATGTCATCCCTCTGAAAATCATGCACGTCCATTTTAGAAATCCCAGTCGAATCGTCGAAATCGACTGCATACAAAATCATCAGCAAGTTGTTGTGAAGATCACGTTCATGTTAGCACGTTTATTAAATGTCACACAGAACGCGATGTAGTTTTACTAATTCACCATTCAGTACGCATGTTTACAACCAAAAAATACGATTTTATAGATGCCATAGATTCAGAGCAAAAATGCGAAATAACAGAACTGCTTGTTTCAAATGTTTTTTGTTGATTAATAATGAAAGCATATATTAACATATGGTTGTGATTTATTGCAATCATTAAATTTGTATGTTGTTTTAGCGACATTTAAATTCGAAAATGTAAATGATATTTAAGCTGGTGATATTTGTTTGTATTTATTTATGACAAATTTAATGTATGTAACCAAAGATATAGTGTTGTGGATCAAGCCCACACAATCTGTCACAAAAACTGTAAACATTGCTCTTTGATCTTGGGTCGAAAATCCAAATAAATCCTGTTTGTATAAAACAGCAAGTGCTATGAGTATAACAAAGTTACTTAGCAGCATAACTACATAAGAGGCAATAATAATACTTTCTTTACACTTTTCTCCACACAATCTCCCGCAACAACAGTTTATGAAAACTCCTATTATGCATGCAGCGACTAGCGTGGGTAACACAAACATTATTATGACCCCGAAAACGATAAGTTTTGTTACAAAAAGTTTGCGGCATCTCTCACCGTCGATATTTTCACATTCAGTGAAATTAAACGTTACCTCACCAAATAGAACAATAATAAAGATTATAAATCTATAAGCCTGTTTAACAGGTTTAGATCCATGAAATTCAGGGTTTCTGCATTTGTCTAGCTTTTTAAAAATAAGAATTATCAATCCGATTGCTTTTATAATGAGATCTATATGATCATCCATTTTAAACATTAGTATAAAAATGAAATACGAAATCATTCACCAAATTACATTATAAATGTTTGAAACAAAATTTTAAATCAGATTACATGTTATATTATATTGACGGTATATCCAAAGTCATTGTTAATCATGCGCACATGACAACCTGTCGGCTTTGTAAGCACATATATTTATATACACTGTCATATATGTCACCGACTTTGTTTATACTCTTTCTTAAATAGTGAAATTGATTGTTTCGTAACATGACAGATGTCAAGTAAAGCGCTGTTTGCATGCACGATGGTACGAAAAGTTTATTAGGTTATATTATATGTTTGGCGGTATTGTATAGGTGATAGCCTATTTATCTTAAATAAAAAAAAATCCTCTCTATCCTGAAAATGTTCCGGAGTTTTCTAATTTCTACACTGCCCACTTTTAAACGTTATTGATATTTTCCTTCTATTACGAATTATTTAAAAACAAGCTGATCACCCACCATCTGCCGTCGACGCTAACATATCTCAAGTAGATTGTCAATTGAAGGATTCAGGAACAGCTCACGTTATAACTCTGAAATGTACATGACAATATTTAAATATGACGTAAGAACGTGTTAAACTACTTGTTGCTCTAGTAGTACGAATATTTAGACAGTGGCTTACGGCATATGGATTAAAGATAGAAAATGTCTTCAATTATTAAATATACATGTACATGGTGTTAATATATATAACTGAGGTGAGCTTTTGTAATGTGATAACAGTTTTATAAAAGGACACGGTTTTGTCAATCTCATACACAGTGATCTTCCTTTACGAATAGTAGATATTTTACATAGAAATTTTGTCTACAAGGGAAGTAACTGCTGCGAGAAGTTTTATATTTTCTTTGTTTGGCTTTGTTTTAATTCTGTGAGAATACTGGAGTCTACATGTGAAATAAGAAGGGTAGATACAAAATAGAAACTTAATTCAAGTACAATAAAAGGTATATATATATGATATACAAAAGCCTATGGGGTCGGTAATAGTTGTTATTCGGAACTCTCCAGTCTGGGTTTTTCCGATATTTGAGCGCGCGCGGTAGGTACAAACAAAAGCCGACTAGCATATTTTGAAAGAGAGTGCAACAATAATTTCTCTTATCGCTGAATAGTAATCACCACTTTTTCTGCACAAACATTCGTTAAAGTTGATAAAAATACCAGGTCATTTATTCATTTTTATTAAGATGAACTAATCTTGATCGTTTTTAATTTGTAAGAATACTATGTAATACGATATAATGCTGCATGTGCATGTAAACAGCTTCGGTCACGTAACTATGTTATTGCATATACTCTGCGTAGGCCTGGGCATACAATTTTAATGGAAGTTTGTTAACGAAACTACCAAGTCACTGACTCCATCGTATATATATTTTACTATTCAAACATATTTAAAATCAAACAGACAAGTACCAAACAACGAAAACCTTACTATAATCAGTCCATTCGTAGTAGAACTAGTATCCATATCAGTAAGATATGTATATGTCTATTGATATAGCTCTATTGTGATGCTTTTCTTTAATCTAATCTGAAAAGTAAAGAAAATTATTCGCTAAAGACTAAGACCTTAAGATAAAAAGGCACATCACTAACGAGCTTTACCATACATTACTTTTATTTGCTATATCTATAAAGCATGCCGAAAAAAAACAAGAACATTAAAAATGTTTTCAGAAGAAATATTGCATATGTCAAGCCGTTTTTATAGGCTCCCTCATTACCATACAGCTGACAAAGTCTGTTTTTCATGTCACTTAAGGATGTTAGCTACTGGACCCATTCGTATAGGCGGATGTACATCTGAACAGTGTATTTAGACTTTAATCCTGTAATAAACGTCTGACATACATGAACATGTATATCAGTGTTAGATTTGTTATGTGTAATTATTAATAATATTAGTAATAACCAAAAAAGACTTGAATTTTGACATTTCCTAAAAGAAACACAACTGTCGTTTAAAAAACTTATTATCCACTACTAAATGGGAAGAAAATCGGATATCGACATTACTGGTCATTACTATATCAATGACAATTTTTGTACCTCCCGCGCGCGCTCAGAAATCGGAAAAATCCACGCGCGCGAGTTCCGAAAGAAATCTATTACGGTGTGCTACGCTAATAGCTGAAGGATATATAGCCATCGAAAATGGTAAAAATGAAATGTGGAATTCCTTAAAATATTATAACCACGTGTGACGCGCGTTTAACATAAATATACTTCGCACCATTTTTCTGCGCATTTCTGTATTTGTAATTATTCAACAAATGTGCATCCAGAGGTCGTGAAGCCTTGTCTTAATATATAAAAAGATATGAAATGTGTATGTATTGCACATACATTGCAGTATTCCGAACGGTATATGATATACTCTCACCTTTTAGGTCCGCAAAAAATATTCCTGTAAACAATGCGCCGTGGATCTCCGTTCCTATTAGACTAAAACGCTCATATTGTTCTGTGTATTGTTCTTAAAATTGACATGCGTACTTATACAACATTGTAGACGGTTCAAACGAAATTACTTCTTAAGCGAAATTTGTCGCGCACCGCTTAATTTCAATAGAACGGATAAATAATAACCTGAATCAGAAGAGGAAGTAGAACCAATCCTTTTTCTCTGAGTACGACAGGAAGTTAGTTAATAGAGTACGAATATTGCAAAATAATTATACCAGGCAATACAGTTTATAAGGAAGTAGATTTAAATTAAGC